>NW_020209268.1:0-2899 GCF_003025095.1 Trichoderma harzianum CBS 226.95
AGTTTATATATATAAATTAATTTTACTATTTTACTTTATAAGTTTTCTAATACTTAGATAAGTCTATTTAATATTAGGTATTTAATATTTATAAAAATACCTTTTAAGTATTATTTATTTTTTTAGTTTTTAATATATTCCTTTATATTATTAATAATTAAATTATTTATTTTAATTTAGTATAAGGTATTAATTAATTAAATAACTAAGTCTTTATATTAGTTTTTTTTTTAATATTTATACTTTAACTTCTAGGATTTTTTAAAAGTAGTTTAAGTATTTACTAAGTATATTAATATATTTATTATTTAATTTACTATAGTATTTAATAATAAGCTTAAACTTAAAAAGTTACTTATAATACTTAACTTATTTATAAAATAGTTTTTATATTATTATAAAGTAAGTAATATTTTAGTAATTTATAAGGATTATTATTAAAAATTAACTTCCTTTATAATAGTATTTTTAATATTATTTACTAAGTGCTTAGTATATAGTTATAAACTTTTTATTATAAATAAAATATCTAAATTTTAGTTTATATAGTTTTTTAAAAAAGTAAATAATAAACCTAAGTTTTCTTTTTTTATTTAATTAGCTAAGTACTCCTTTAATTATATAATTTAAGGTATTAGTTTTAATTATAATAAGTTTATTTAGGTTAAATATTATAAATACTAATATATTTATAAAAGCTTATTTAAGGTATTTAAAGGCTATTAAAGTATTTTATATTAATTTAAATTTAATATTTTTTTTTATTAAGTTTATAAATAGTATAATAATTTTTAAAAAATCTTTAATAAAGCATTAGTAGTAATTAGTAAGTTTTAAGAAGCTTTATACTTACTTAATATTTTATAGTAGTTTTTAATTATTAATTACCTTAAGTTTCTTAAGGTTTATTTAAACTTTACCTAGGGTAATAATATATTTTAAAAATATAACCTTTATATATAGAAGTTATATTTCTTAGGTTTTACTAGGAGTTTATTATTTTAAAGTATTTATAATACTTTTTTAATATATTCCTTATATTTTTTTAAATTTTTAAAGTAAATAAGGATATTATTAAGGTATATAATAATAAAATAATTTATATAATTTTATAATATATAGTTAATTATTTTCTAAAAGAATACTAAAGTATTTATAAGTTTAAAAGGTATTACTTAATATTTATAAAGTTTATATTTTATATAAAAAGCGGTTTTTTATTTATTACCTTTTTTAATTTAAATAAGGTTATATACTTTTTTAAAGTTTAGTAAAGTAAAAATCTTAGCTTTTATAAGCTAGTTTTTAATTTTTAAAATTAATAATAGTAGTATAATATTTTTTTTAGTTATTATATTTAATTATTAATAGTTTATAATAAGTTAAAGTTTACTATTTTTTTTAGGTATAAATATAACTAAATATTTTACTAAAGATTTAAAAAGTTTAATATAACCCTTTTTTAGCTAATCTTTAATTTATTTATTAAGTATTTTAAACTTCATAATACTAAGGTTATAAATTTTATTACATGTTAGTACTTTATTATTTATAAGTTTAATTTTATAATCTTATTAATTATATTTTAATAATTTAATATTTAATTTTTTATTAAAGACTAGTATATATTAAAAGTTTATTAATATATTCTTTAAATATTTTAGTATTTATTAGTTTTAGTAATATAATTCCTTAACTTTTTATATAATTAAGTTTAAAAATTTAAGCTATTTTTTTTTAGGTTTTTTAATATATTTAACTATTCTTAAGAGCTTTTTTAGCTCCTTAAATTATACTTATTTTATAATTTTTTTCTTTTTTATATATTTTTATATTTCTTTTTTTAATATAAAGGTTACTAATTTTATTATTAAGGATATTATAGTATTTTATTAATCCTTTTAATTTAATTATAGTATATTTCTAAAATTAATTAATTTAAGGTAAATTTACTATTTTACCTAGCCTTTAACCTAGTTAATATTAAGGTTACGTAACTTAAGCTAATTATATTTTAAGAGTATATTATATTCTATAATATTTATAATATTAAAACTAAATATATCTTTAATTTTACTAAACTAGATCTTAAGGAGATTAATTTTATAATTAATAGTTTTATTATTATAAGTAAATTATTATTTTTTAATATTTATAAAAATATATAGTTTCTCTTTTTTATAATTATTTAACTATAGGTAGTTAATTAGTTAAAGTATAATATAGCTTATTATAGCTCCAGAGTTTATATAAATTATAATTAAATATTTTTTTAAAGTACCTAGTACTTAGAATTTTTATAATTTCTTTCCTTTTATAAAGGTATTTAAGTTATAGTAAGTTAGATTATTAACGCTATTATAATAATTATTACCATAAGGGTTAATATTAATATTATTTAGGTCTAAGGTAATTTATCTTAGTTTTTTATTTTAAATATTATAGTATTTATATTAGGTATATTTAAGTTTAAGTATATATTTAATAGTAAGCTTATAGTATTTTTAAAGGTTATTTTAGTTAATTTCTTATAGCTTATTATTATTACTATACTTTATAAAGTTAAATTTTTATTATTCTAGGTTATAGGTAATATATATATATAAGACTTTGAAGCTATAAGGTAGCTAGTCTTATCACTGGTCTAGTAACAAAGGGTAAAAAGGATCAAATTGATCAAATTTGCTTGTTAAAATATGTTCGTTGAATTGAATTACTAGTACAGGAAAACTCAGGAAAAACCTCTCTTATTTATATTCCAAAAACCAGTACTAACAGTTAGAATTGAGATACATAAAGACTACCATTAGATAGCTAGGAAACAGGGCTATCTAACGGTATAACTTATGTATCTTGATTCCTTTTGATGGTTGCAGAATCGTTGAGTGTTTAATAGCTG
>NW_020209268.1:4694-6042 GCF_003025095.1 Trichoderma harzianum CBS 226.95
TAGTAATATAAATAAAAATAAATATCTATATTTTAATTTAATTATATTATAAACGCTATAATAATAACTAGCTATTTAAGTATTTTAATAAGTAATATAAAGTAAACTTATATATTTAGTTATATATTCTAAAGTTAAGTAGAATTGCTTATAATCTTAATTAATTCGTTCTTACGTTAATTAAAATTAACGTTAATTCCCGTCGACCGCTTCTTGATTAGCTGCGCGGCCCGACGTTAATCCGGGAGTGCCTACCCTGTAGGCCCCTTGTCGCGACCATAAGAGCTGGGTCGTGACAGAGGTGTTTGATCCTCACTTGTGTATCCTGAAAATGGAGGGCATTATATTATCCACTGTGAAATTTTTGCCGATAACAGAGGTTCTTTTATACAGCGACGAGTTTTCAGGCGAAGCACTATTTTCAGACGGCGATCTTTGGGATAGGGCAATACGGATGTTTTGGCATGCCGGAGAGGCCAAAGATACTCCAGAGAACAGGCTGGATATTGTCAACAGCCTGGATTCACTTTGCATTTGTTATAGAAGATTCTTACAAGCTAAGGGTACTGCAAGCACGCCTAGAACATCGCTGGAACGACAACGCCGGCGGGAGAGGAAGTCTACGACGAGAGAACCATCTCCCAGCATACAGAAAGATAACATCCAACCGACTTTCCTAGGATTAGCTGCACGATTCTCCGTCCTATCATACATTAAAGCAATGGTACATTCAAATCGGACATGTTTGTGCGAAAACTTTTCCAACAATTCCTTCGGCCTTCTTGAAAATGCTATTTTCGGTTACACCCATTACCAGCTTAACAAGGTTTCCGGAGAGGACTTTCAACCTCAAATTCCGTACAGCCGGAGATTAGCTACCGTGAAGTACTTATTAGAAAGGGGGGTTTACCAATCAGAAGTGCACTCAAAGGACGGAATAAGTGACATAAGAGAGGAAATACAAAACGTCTCCTCAGTCGACCCAGCATATTATTCCACGGTGATGGGATATTTGGATAAGAGAAGTTTAAGATCAAGGGCTAAATATATAGAACTACGCATCAGGTCTTTCCTTTCTGGAGTAGGGTCATAAAGTACCTAATTTCTATAATACAGTCTAATTTAAAGTAATCTGTTTTATTTTATTGCGTGTTGGCGTTCGATGTTAATACTTGACCTCTTTGCTAATATATACATTTGCTATTTTTTATTCTTATTTGTTATTAGAGATGTAGTAAATGTAGTAGATGTAGTAGATGTAGTAGATGTAGTAAATGTAGTAGATGTAGTAGATGTAGTAAATGTAGTAAATGTAGTAAATGTAGTAAATGTAGTAAATGTAGTAAAT